>NW_017264769.1:0-3565 GCF_001477545.1 Pneumocystis carinii B80
AGAAATTGTTGGGGAAGAAGAAATTGTTGGGGAAGAAGAAATTGTTGGGGAAGAAGAAATTGTTGGGGAAGAAGAAATTGTTGGGGAAGAAGAAATCTATTTTGGGAAAGAAATCTATTGTTGGGGAAGAAGAAATCTATTTTGGGAAAGAAATCTATTGTTGGGGAAGAAGAAATCTATTGATAAAATAACTATAAAGTTTAATAAAGGACCCGATGTAGAAACATATTGTTGATTTTTATGCTATATATTGGGATCCAGAAATAATATAAGATGTTTTTTTCCATGATTAATAAAATTATAGTTCTAGGAATATTAATTTTAATTGGTGATTATGTTTTGGATTATTTTTATTTTTAACTATTTATAGTTCCTATTTATGGCAATCAAAACACGCATTTGAGAGTTAGAGATTCTCCAGTATCTGCAGAAAATATGCTGTTTGAGGATTTTGTTGTTAAGGAAGAAGATATCGTTGCTTATATTTTGGGAGAAGATTATGAAGAATATGAAAAGAAATGCAAATCAAAGCTTGAGGAATATTGTAATGAATTGAAAGTTATAGATCCAGAATTAAATAAAGTTCATACTAAAGTTAAAGAAATTTGTGATAATATAGAACAAAAATGCGCAGGCCTGAATGATAAAATTGAAGTAGAATTCTCAAATTTTAATAGGAAACTTTATGATGCATTGGGAAATCTAAAAGATCAAGATTGTAAAAATAATGAGGAAAAATGTATATTTTTAGAAGAAGCATTTCGTCATGATGATCCTAAGGAGAATTGTGTCAAGTTAAGGGAAAGATGTTACAAATTGAAGCGCCAAAAGGTGGCAGATGAGCTTCTTTTCAGGGCGCTTGGAAAGAATGTTAAAGAAAATGATAAATGTAAAGAAAAGATGGAAACTATTTGCCCAGTGTTAAGTCGAGAAAGCGACGAGTTCATGTTTTCTTGCCTTAATCTAACTAAAACGTGTGATGATCTAAAAAGCAAATTGGGTAGTGTTTGCCTTCCTTTAAAAGAAGAGCTTAAAGATGACAAATTAGAGGAAAAGTGCTATGAAAGACTTGAGAAATGTCATTTTTACGGAGAAGCGTGTGATGATGCAAAATGTCAGGTCTTTGAGGAGGAATGCAAGAAAAATAATATTACATATAAAGCGCCGGAATCTGATTTTAGTCCGGTGAAACCGAGGGCGTCGTTGTTGACAATGATTGGGTTGGAAGATGTCTATAAAAATGCGGAAAAAGATGGGATTCTTATTGGAAAAGCAGGAGTGGATGTACCAAGGAAGTTGGGCATATATTTTCTGCAAGATATCTTGCTACTGTTGAGCCAAGATGTGAATGAGATGGATACAGTAAAAAAATGCAATATAATGTTAGAAAGATGCAATGATCTTAAGCACTTGGGTAACGAAATGACAAAGTTATGCGAAGATGGTGGTAAAGAAAATAAATGCAAAAAAATACTAGATGTAAATGTAAAAGAAAGATGTACGAAATTCAAATCAGCACTTTTTCAGAAAGATTTGTCTACACAATATAATGATGATGAAAAATCAGAGCTTTTACCGTGGGGACATCTGCCTACATTTTTTACAAAGGGAGAGTGTACGGAACTTGTCTCGGAATGTTTCTATTTAAAAAATGCGTGTACGAATAAGATTGATCAAGCATGTCAAAATGTACATGCAGCGTGCTATAAAATAGGAAAAGATAGGATATTGAATAAGTTCTTTCAAAAGGAATTGAGGGGGAAGCTTGGTGATTTAAGATTTAATAGTGAAAGTCTTAAAAAATGCCAAGAATATGTGGTAGAAAACTGTACAAAACTTGATGAAAGATACCTTCCAAAATGTCTTTACCCTAAAAGACTATGTTATGTGCTTTCAGATAATATTGTTGTTCAATCAAGAGAGTTAGGTGTGCTTTTGGATGGTCAGAGAGATTCTCCATTAGAAAAACATTGTCTTGAGTTGGGGGAGAAGTGTGATGAACTTGATAGGGATTCAAATTCGAATTCTAGAAAGTGTGCAACATTGAAAATACTCTGTGAATATTTTAGGGTTGCAGAGAAATTTAGAAAAGTATTTTTAAAAAGAGAAGATGATGCATTATACGATGAGCAAAACTGCACGAAGGCGTTGCATGAGAAATGTGATACTTTATCTAGGGGGGAAAATCCATTTAGTATTTCATGTGCTTTGCCAAGAGAAACATGTAAATATATGGTACACCATACAAGACAAGATTGTAGATATTTAAAAGACAACATGAAGAATGAAGGAATTCTAGAAAAAATTGAGGACGCAAAAAAAGCAAATGCAAATGAAACCTTGGTTGAAGAACTCTGCACAACATGGGGCCGACATTGTCACCAACTTGTGAAGAATTGTCCAGATCAGTTGGGAAAAGAAAAGAATGGCAATGATCAAAACTGTGAAAAACTCGATGAAAAATGCAGGGATACTTTTAAAAAGTTGAAATCGAAGGATGAGCTGACACATCTGTTGAAAGGCAGTCTAAGCAATGATAAATGTAAAGATGCATTAAAAAAGCATTGCCCTGAGTTGCAAAAGAATGGAACATTCAAAATTCTGATTGATAATTGTGAAGATAATACTGTCAAAGAACTTTGCGAAAAATTAGTTGAAAAAGTACAAAATAGATGTCCTACTTTAAAAACCGATTTGGAGAAAGCGAAAGATGAGTTGACAGAGAAGAAAGATGAATACGAAAAGGCCAAACAGGCGGCAGAAAAATCTACAGAGGCAGCTAAGTTATTGCTATCAAGGCAGAATAGCAGTGATTCTGAACAAGTATCACCACCACTGTCAGCAGCAGAGTCATCATCAGGGTCATCATCAGAGCTACCACCACCACCACCACCACCACAAAATGGAACGCCAGGCACACCAGATGGAGCATCAGGCACACCAGGTAGTGGAATGCCAAACTATGTAAAATTTGGACTCGTTAAAAGAGAATATGTAGCTGAAGGAGTATCAGAAGCAGAGGTAAAAGCATTTGATGCAACGACAATAGCATTGGAGCTGTATTTGGAATTGAAAGAGGAATGTAAAGCTTTAGAACTAGATTGCGGTTTTAGAGAGGATTGTCCGAATTCTAAAGAAGTTTGCGGAGAAATAGACACGTTATGCAAAGAAATAGAACCATTAAAAGATAAGCCTTATGAAAAAATAACAGAACCGTGTACATTATTGCAGACGACGGATATATGGGTGACGAGTACGTCGATAGTGACGTCAACAGTCACGTCGACCTCGATGCGCAGGTGCAAGCCTACCAAATGTACTACTGATTCAAGCAAAGAGACACAGAAAGGAGAAGAAGAAGAAGAAGTAAAGCCAAATGATGGGATGAAAATAAGAGTTCCTGATATGATTAAAATAATGTTGTTGGGAGTGATTGTTATGGGGATGATGTAAAATGAATGGAAAAATGTTAATAGAATAAAAGTGTGCATATATCCATTGTTTATATATAATAGAAATGTAAATGAATAAAATGAAAAATAAACTTTTAATTATTTTAACACAC
>NW_017264770.1:0-3693 GCF_001477545.1 Pneumocystis carinii B80
GATTAAAATAATGTTGTTGGGAGTGATTGTTATGGGGATGATGTAAATGAATGAAAAAAATGTTAATAGAATGAAAATGTGCATATATCCATTGTTTATATATAATAGAAATGTAAATGAATGAAATGAAGTTTTAATAATTTTAACACAGAATCTTAGTTCGAAACTATGCTTTATCGGGTAAAGTTTAAGCTTATCAAAGAGCTAGTAAAGATTATGATAAGAACAACTCTAAGTTGTAAAAAATCGTTTCAAAACAACTTTTCACTCACTTCCCTACATCCAACTTAGAAACTACCCACTAAGCTCCCTCGAAAGAGGCGGCAATGGCACGGCCGGTTAAGAGGCAACAAGTAGCACAAGGAGCACAAGGAGCACAAGGAGCACAAGATGACATTAAGGAGGAATACCTTTTGGCTTTCATTCTGAAGGAGAAATATAAAGAAAAACAACAATGCAAACAAGAACTCGAGAAATATTGTAAAGAGTTGAAGGAAGCAGATGAGAATTTCAAAGTGAATAAAAAAGTTAAAGGACTATGTGAAGAGAAAGATAAAAAATGCACAGACCTGAAAGTTGAAGATGAATTGGACACTTTTGATGCGGAACTTGAAGGAGCATTGGCAGATATAAAAGATGAAGAATGTGAAAAATATGAAGAAAAATGTATACTTTTAGAAGAGACGGATCATGAAGATATTAAGAAGAACTGTGTCAAGTTGAGGGAAGAATGTTACAAATTGAAGCGTGAAAAGGTGGCAGAGGAGCTCCTTTTGAGGGCGCTCGGAAAGGAAGCTAAAGAAGAAGCTAAATGTAAAGAAAAGATAAAAAATGTTTGCTCAGTGTTAAGCCGAGAAAGCGACGAGTTGATGTCTTTTTGCCTTGATCCAACTAAAACATGTGAAACGTTGAAAAAAAAATCAGAAGAAGTTTGCAACCTTTTGAAAACAAAATTGGATGGGAAAAGTTCAGAAAAGTGTCATGAAAGACTTGAGAAATGTCATTTTTACAAAGAAGCGTGTACTGAAACAAAGTGTGATGAGGATATGAAGCAATGCGAGGCAAAAAAAATCACATATAAAGCGCCGGAATCTGATTTTAGTCCGGTGAAACCGAAGGCGTCGTTGTTGAGAAGTATTGGGTTGGAAGATGTTTATAAAAGAGCTGAAAAAGAAGGAATTCTTATTGGAAAAGTAGGCGTGGATCTACCAAGAAGGTTTGGTGATGATTTTCTGCAAGATCTCTTGCTAGTGTTGAGCCAAGATGAGGATAA
Organism: Pneumocystis carinii B80; assembly: GCF_001477545.1. NCBI lineage: Eukaryota > Fungi > Ascomycota > Pneumocystomycetes > Pneumocystales > Pneumocystaceae > Pneumocystis > Pneumocystis carinii. The sequence continues at coordinate 1,274 of NW_017264770.1, forward strand.
GACGGATGCAACAAGTAAATGCACTAAAGCGTTAGGAAAATGTGATGCTTCTAAGCATTTGGATGATGATTTGAAAAAGTTATGCGAAGATGGTGATAATGATAAACAAAAGAAATGCAAAGAATTACTAGATGTAAATGTAAAAGAAAGATGTACACATCTCAAATTAAATCTTTATCTGAAAGATTTGTCTACAAAATATGATAATCAAAAATCAGAACTTTTATTCTGGAGAGAACTGCCAACCTTATTTACAAAGGGAGAGTGTGCAGAACTTGAGTCGGAATGTTTTTATTTAAAAAAGGCGTGTAAAGATAAGGAGATTGATGAAGCATGTCAAAATGCACGAGCAGCGTGCTATAAAAAAGGACAATATAGGATGTTGAATATGCTCTTTCGAGAGGGGTTGAAGGGGAATTCTGAACATATAAGAAATTATAATATTCCTGAAGAATGCAAAAAATTTGTTGCAGAAGAGTGTAAAAAACTTGATAAAAAATACCTTCCAAAATGTCTTTATCCTAAAGAATTATGTTATCTGCTTTCAGATGATGTTTTCCTTCAATCCAAAGAGTTAGGTGTGCTTTTGGATGATCGGAGAGATTTTCCATTTGAAAAGGATTGTCTTGAGTTGGAGGAGAAGTGTGGTGAACTTGAAACTTATTCATATTTCAATTCTCAAAAGTGTATAACATTGAGAAGGCGCTGTGAATACATTAGAGTTTCAGAGGGATTTAGAAATGTATTTTTAGAAAGAAAAGATCATTCATTATATAATGAGCAAAATTGTACGGAGGTGTTGCAAGAAAAATGTAATACTTTATATAGGAGGAGAAAGAATCCATTTACTGTTTCATGTGCTTTAGCAGGAGAAACATGTGAATATATGGTAGGCCGTACAAAAGATGAATGTAGATATTTAAAAGTCAACATCAAAAATGAAGAAATTCTACAAGAAATTGGAAAAGCAAATGAAACAGCACTTGAAGAACTCTGGACAACATGGGGCCGACATTGTCACCAACTTATGGAGAATTGTCCGGAGCAGTTGAAAAAAGAAGGTGATAAAGATCATAACTGTGAAGAACTCGAAGAAAAATGCACTAAAACCTTTGAAAAGTTGAAATTAGAGGAGGAGCTGAGTCATATGTTGAAAGGAAGTTTAAAGAGTGAAGATGAATGTAAAAAAACATTAGGAGAGCGTTGCACTGAGTTGGAAAAGAATGATACATTCAAAATTCTGCTTACTAAGTGTGATGATACTACCAAGGGAAATGTTTGCGAAGAATTAGTTGAAAAACTAAAAAAGAGATGTCCAACTTTAAAAGACGATATGGAGAATGCGAAAAAAGAGTTGACAAAGATGAAGAATGAGTACGATGAGCTCAAAAAGGCGGCAGAAAAATCTACAGAGGCAGCTAAGTTATTACTATCAAGGCCTAAAAAAGCCGTAACACCAAGTGGACAGGATAGCAGTGATTCTACACCACCATCAGCACCAGCAGGATCAGGGTCGTCATCACCAGCATCACCACCACAAAATGGAACATCAGATACATCAAGTGGAACGCCAAGCACAGAAGGTGGAAAGCCAGGTGCACCAGATGGAACGACGAACACATCAGGCACACCAAGTGGAACCCAAGACACAGCAGGTGGAATGACGAACAATCCAAGCCTTGGACTCGTTAAAAGAGCGTATGTAGCCGAAGGCGTATCAGAAGCAGAGGTCAAAGCATTTGATGCAACGACGATAGCAATGGAGTTGTATTTGGAATTGAAAGAGGAATGCAGCGCTTTACAACTAGATTGCAGTTTTAGAGATGATTGTTCAGATCTTCAAGTTTGTGGAGAAATAGACACGTTATGCGGAGGAATAAAACCATTAAAAGTTACGCCTCATCATACAGAGACACAAAAAGAAACCTCAACCACTACGACGACCACTACGACGACCACTACCACAACTACTACCACGACTACGACGACAACTACTACTACAACCAAGCCGGGAAGTGGAGGAAAAGTAACAGAAGAGTGTACAATGATACAGACGACAGATACATGGGTGACGAGTACGTCATTGCATACGAGTACGACAACGAGTACATCGACAGTGACGTCTACAGTGACGTTGACGTCGATGCGCAAGTGCAAGCCTACCAAATGTACCACCGATTCAACCAAAGAGACAGAAGAAGGAGGAAAAGAAGGAGAAGAAGATGTAAAACCGAATGAGGGAATGAAAATAAGAGTTCCTGATATGATTAAAATAATGTTGTTGGGAGTGATTGTTATGGGGATGATGTAAAATGAATGAAAAAAATGTTAATAGAATGAAAATGTGCATATATCCATTGTTTATATATAATATAGATGTAAATGAATGAAATGAAGTTTTAATAATTTTAACACAGAAT
>NW_017264771.1:0-6899 GCF_001477545.1 Pneumocystis carinii B80
CAAGTTTGTCGTAAAAAATCATTTCAAAATAACTAACTTTTCACTCTACCCATATTCAACTTAGAAACTACCCACTAAACTCCCTACAAGGAGGCAGCAATGGCACGGCCGGTTAAGAGGCAAGCACCAGCAGTACCACCAGCAGAAGAGATTAAGGAGGAACACCTTTTGGCTTTCATTGTGAAGGAGAAATATAAAGATAATAAATGCAAAGAAGAACTCGAGAAATATTGTGAAGAGTTGAAGAAAGCAGATGAGAATTTCAAAGTGAATGATAAAGTTAAAGGACTTTGTGAAAAAGGAAAACAAGAGGATAAATGCAAAGAACTGAAAGAGAAAGTTGAAAATGAATTGGACACTTTTGATGTGGAAATTCAAGATGAAGAAGAATGTGAAAAACATGAAGAAAAATGTATACTTTTAGAAGAGACGGGTGATGATGATGTTAAGGAGAAGTGTGTCGAGTTGAGGGAGAAATGTTACGAATTGAAGCGTAAAAAGGTGGCAGAGGAGCTTCTTTTCAGGGCGCTCGGAGGAAAAGCTAAAGTAGTGAATGAATGTCAAGCAGAGATGGAAAAGGTTTGCCCAGTGTTGAGCCGAGAAAGTGACGAGCTGATGTTTTTCTGCCTTGATTCTGCTAAAACATGTGGAGATCTGAAAACAAAATTGGATACTGTTTGCCTGCCTTTAAAAGAAAAGCTTAAAGATGGAGATTTACCGGGAAAGTGTCATGAAAGACTTGAGAAATGTCATTTTTACGGAGAAGCGTGTGATAAACCAATGTGTGATGAGGATAAGAAGCAATGCGAGAAAAATGGAGTCATATATAAAGCGCCAGAATCTGATTCTAGTCCGGTCAAGCCGAAGGCGTCGTTGTTAAGAAGTATTGGGTTGGATGATGTGTATAAAAAGGCTGAAAAAGAAGGAATTATTATTGGGAAATCAGGAGTGGATCTACCAAGGAAGTCGGGTACAAAATTTCTGCAAGATATCTTACTACTGTTGAGCCAAGATGAGAAGGAGAAGAAACCAGAAGAAAAATGCAAAAAAGCGTTAGAAAAATGTGGTGCTTCTGAGTATTTGGATGCTGATTTGAAAAAGTTATGCAAAGATGGTGATAAACAAGAGAAATGCAAAGCATTACTAGATGTAAATGTAAAAGAAAGATGTACAAATCTCAAATTAAAACTTTATCTCAAAGGGTTGTCTACAAAATATAATAATGAAAAATCAGATCCTTTATTCTGGAGAGAACTGCCAACATTATTTACGAAGGGAGAGTGTGCAGAACTTGAGTCGGAATGTTTCTATTTAGAAAATGCGTGTAAAGATAATAATATTGATGAAGCATGTCAAAATGCGCGAGCAGCGTGCTATAAAAAAGGACAATATAGGATGTTGAATATGCTCTTTCGAGGGGGGTTGAAGGAGAAGCTTGATCGTTTAAGAAATTATAACATTCCTGAAGAATGCAAAAAATTTGTGGTAGAAGAGTGTAAAAAACTTGATAAAAAATACCTTCCAAAATGTCTTTATCCTAAAGAATTATGTTATCTGCTTTCAGATGATGTTTTCCTTCAATCCAAAGAGTTAGGTGTGCTTTTGGATGATCGGAGAGATTTTCCATTTGAAAAGGATTGTTTTGAGTTGGAGGAGAAGTGTGATGAACTTGAAACTTATTCATTTTCGAATTCAGAAAAGTGTATAACATTGAGAAGGCGCTGTAAATACTTAAGAGTTTCAGAGGGATTTAGAAAAGTATTTTTAGAAAAAAAGGATGATTCGTTAATGACTCGGGAAAACTGTACGAAGGTGTTGCAAGAAAAATGTGATGCTTTATCTAGGAAAAGGAGGAATCCATTTGGGTTTTCATGTGCTTTGCAAGAAGAAACATGTGAATATTTGGTAGCCCGTACAAAAGATGAATGTTTCTATTTAAAAGACAACATGGAGAATGAAGAAATTCTAAAAGAAATTGAAGAAAAAGCAAAAAAAGCAAATGGAAATGAAACCTTGGTTGAAGAACTCTGCACAACATGGGGACGACATTGTCACCAACTTGTGGGGAATTGTCCGGAGCACTTGAAAAAAAAAGATGATAAAGATAATCATAACTGTGATGAACTCGAAAAAAAATGTAGTGAAACTTTTGAAAAGCTGAAATTGGAAAAGGAGCTGACTCATCTGTTGAAAGGAAGTTTAAAGGATGATAAATGTAAAGAAGCATTAGAAAAGCATTGCCCTGAGTTGGAAAAGAATCAAACATTCAAAACTCTGTATGGTAAATGTGATGATAATACCAAGGGAAATGTTTGCAAAAAATTAGTTGAAAAAGTAGGGAAGAAATGTCTTACTTTAAAAACCGATCTGGATGAAGCGAAAAAAGAGTTGACAGAGAAGAAAACTGAGTACGAAAAGGCTAAAAAGGCGGCTGAAGATTCTACGGACACAGCTAAATTATTGCTATCAAGGCCTAAAAAAGCCGTAACATCAAGTGGACAGAATAGCAGTGGTTCTGTACCAGCACAGCCACCAGCAGCACCAGCAGCACCAGAAGCAGGATCATCTTCATCACCACAAGGGCCACCTTCATCACCAGAATCATCTTCTACATCAAGTGGAACACCAGGCACAACAGATGGAACGACGAAGAATCCAAAACTTGGACTTGTTAAAAGAGCATATGTAGATGGAGGAGTATCAGAAGCAGAGGTAAAAGCATTTGACGCAACGACGGTAGCATTGGAATTGTATTTGGAATTGAAAGAGGAATGTAAAGCTTTAGAATTAGATTGCGGTTTTAAAGAGGATTGTTCAGATCTTCAAGTTTGTGGAGAAATAGACACGTTATGCGGAGGAATAAAACCATTAGAAATTAAGCCTCATCATACAGAGACGCAAAAAGAAATCTCAACCACTACGACGACCACTACGACGACGACTACCACAACTACTACCACGACTACGACGACAACAACTACTACTACCAAGCAGGGAAGTGGAGGAAAAGTAACAGAAGAGTGTACAATGATACAAACAACAGATACATGGGTAACACGTACGTCATTGCATACGAGTACGACAACGAGTACGTCAACGGTGACGTCGACAGTGACGTTGACGTCGATGAGAAAGTGCAAACCTACCAAATGTACCACCGATTCAAGCAGAGAGACAGATAAAGGAGGAGAAGATGAAGAAGAAGTGAAACCAAATGATGGGATGAAAATAAGAGTTCCTGATATGATTAAAATAATGTTGTTGGGAGTGATTGTTATGGGAATGATGTAAATGAATGAAAAAATGTTAATAGAATGAAAATGTGCATATATCCATTGTTTATATATAATAGAAATGTAAATGAATGAAATGAAGTTTTAATTATTTTAGTCCGCCATTTTAATTAGCGACTTAGCTTTATAAGGTAAAGTTTAAGCTTATCGAAGAGCTAAAATTTATGATTAATGATAAGAACAACTCTAACCTGTAAAAAAATCGTTTCAAAACAACTTTTCACTCACCTGCCTACATCCAATTTAGAAACAATAGTTTTATCTCCCTACAAAGGGGTGGCAATGGCACGGCCGGTTAAGAGGCAAGCACAAGGAGGAGCAGCAGCAGGAGCACAAGATGACATTAAGGAGGAACACCTTTTGGCTTTCATTGTGAAGGACAAACATGATGATGAGAATGAATGCAAAAAAAGGCTCAAGGAATATTGTGAAGAGTTGAAGAAAGCAGATGAGAAATTCAATGTGAATGAGAAAGTTAAAGAACTTTGTGGTGCTGGTGATGATACAAAACGAGACAAAAAATGCAAAGACCTGGATGTTGATGCAGAATTGGTAACTTTTGAAGATGAACTTAAAAATGCATTAGCAGATATAAAAGATGAAAATTGTAAAAAACATGAAGAAAAATGTATACTTTTAGAAGAGACGGGTGATGATGATGTTAAGGAGAAGTGTGTCAAGTTGAGGGAAGGATGTTACAAATTGAAGCGTGAAAAGGTGGCAGAGGAGCTTCTTTTCAGGGCGCTCGGAGGGGATGTTAAAGATAAATGTGAACTAAAGATGAAAGATGTTTGCCCAGTGTTAAGCCGAGAAAGCGACGAGCTGATGTCTTTTTGCCTTGATCCGAGTGGAACGTGTGGAGAGCTGAAAAAAAAATTGAAGGATCTTTGCGAGCCTTTAAAAGAAGAGCTTAAAGATGGCGAATTAGAGAAAAAGTGTCATGAAAGACTTGAGAAATGTCATTTTTACGGAGAAGCGTGTGATGGTGCGAAATGCAAGGACTTTGAGGAGAAATGCAAGGGAAAAGGAATCACATATAAAGCGCCGGAATCTGATTTTAGTCCTGTCAAGCCGAAGGCGTCGTTGTTAAGAAGTATTGGGTTGGATGATGTGTATAAAAACGCGGAAAAACATGGGATTATTATTGGAAAATCAGGAGTGGATCTACCAAGGAAGTCGGGTACAAAATTTCTGCAAGATCTCTTGCTACTGTTGAGCAGAGATGAGAATGATAGGGATGCAGGGAAGAAATGCACTAAAGCGTTAGAAAAATGTGGTGCTTCTAAGTATTTGAATACTGAATTGAAAAAGTTATGTGAAGATCAAAAGAAAGACGAAAAATGCAAAGAATTACTAAATGTAAATGTAAAAGAAAGATGTACAAAATTCAAATTAAATCTTCATCTGAAAGGGTTGTCTACGGAGTTTAAAGAAGATAAAGAATCAGAACTTTTATTGTGGGGACAGCTTCCAACCTTTTTTATAAAAGGAGAGTGTGCAGAACTTGAGTCGGAATGTTTCTATTTAGAAAAGGCGTGTACGAATAAGATTGATCAAGCATGTCAAAATGCAAGAGCAGCGTGCTATAAAAAGGGACAAGACAGGATGTTGAATAAGTTCTTTCAAAAGGAATTGAAGGGAAAGCTTGGTCATGTAAGATTTTATAGCGATCCTAAAGATTGTAAAAAATATGTGGTAGAAAACTGTACAAAACTTAAAGAAGATAAAAGATACCTTTCAAAATGTCTTTATCCTAAAGAACTATGTTATGGGCTTTCAAATGATATTTTTCTCCAATCCAAAGAGTTAAGTGCGCTTTTGGATGATCAAAGGGATTTTCCATTTGAAAAGGATTGTGTTGAATTGGGAGAGAAGTGTGATCAACTTAGTAGTGATTCATTATTGAATTTAGAAAAGTGTATAACATTGAAAAGACGCTGTGAATACTTTAAGGTTACAGAAAGATTTAGAAAAGTATTTTTAGAAAGAAAGGATGATTCGTTAATGATTCAGGAAAACTGTACAAAGGTATTGCATGAGAAATGTAATACTTTATATAGGAGGAGAAAGAATTCATTTAGTGTTTCATGTGCTTTACCAGAAGAAACATGTAGTTATATGGTATTCCACACAAGTCAAGATTGTAGTAGTTTAAAAGTCAACATCAAGAATGAAAAAATTCTAGAAAAAATTGGAGCAAATGGAAATGAAGCAACACTTGAAGAACTCTGCACAACATGGGGCCGACATTGTCACCAACTTGTGGGGAATTGTCCAGATCAGTTGGGAAAAGAAGACAATGGCAATAATCATAACTGTGATGAACTCGAAAAAAAATGCACTGATACCTTTAAAAAGTTGAAAGCGAAGGATGATTTGACTCATTTGTTGAAAGGCAATTTAAGCGAGGAAAAAAAATGTAAAGAAGCATTAGAAGAGCGTTGCGCTGAGTTGCAAAAGGATAATACATTCAAAATTCTGCTTACTAAGTGTGAAGCTAATGCCTTGGGAACTGTTTGCGCGGAATTAGTTAAAAAAGTAAAAGAGAGATGTCCTACTTTAAAAACCGAACTGAATAAAGCGAAAGATGAGTTGAAGGGAAAGAAAGATGAATACGATGAGCTCAAAAAGGCGGCAGAAAAATCTACAAAGGAAGCTAAGTTATTGCTATCAAGACCTAGACAAACTGTAATGCCAAGTGCGCAGAATAGCAGTGGTTCTGTACCAGCACAGCCACCAGCAGCACCAGCAGCACCAGAAGCAGGATCATCTTCATCACCACAAGGGCCACCTTCATCACCAGAATCATCTTCTACATCAAGTGGAACACCAGGCACAACAGATGGAACGGCGAAGAATCCAAAATTTGGACTCGTTAAAAGAGCATATGTAGCTGAAGGAGTATCAGAAGCAGAGGTCAAAGCATTTGATGCAACGACGATAGCATTGGAATTGTATTTGGAATTGAAAGAAGAATGCAATGCTTTACAACTAGATTGCGGTTTTAGAGTGGAATGTCCAGATACTAAACAAGCTTGCGAAAATATAGACACTTTATGTAAACTGGAACCATTAGAAATTAAGCCTCATCATACAGAGACGCAAAAAGAAATCTCAACCACTACGACGACCACTACAACGACCACTACCACGACTACTACCACGACTACTACGACAACAACTACGACAACCAAACCGGGAAGTGGAGGAAAAGTAACAGAAGAGTGTACAATGATACAGACGACAGATACATGGGTGACGAGTACGTCATTGCATACGAGTACGACAACGAGTACGTCAACGGTGACGTCGACAGTGACGTTGACGTCGATGAGAAAGTGCAAACCTACCAAATGTACTACTGATTCAAAGAAAGAGACAGACAAAGGAGGAGAAGAAGAAGAAGAAGTAAAACCAAATGATGGGATGAAAATAAGAGTTCCTGATATGATTAAAATAATATTGTTGGGAGTGATTGTTATGGGGATGATGTAAAATGAATGAAAAAAATGTTAATAGATTGAAAATGTGCATATATCCATTGTTTATATATAATAGAAATGTAAATGAATGAAATGAAGTTTTAAATTTTAACACACCATCTTA